>NC_140411.1:355266554-355274122 GCF_965140295.1 Lepidochelys olivacea | reverse complement strand
TACCCTAACCCTAACCCTAACCCTAACCCTAACCCTAACCCTAACCCTAACCCTAACCCTAACCCTAACCCTAACCCTAACCCTAACCCTAACCCTAACCCTAACCCTAACCCTAACCCTAACCCTAACCCTAACCCTAACCCTAACCCTAACCCTAACCCTAACCCTAACCCTAACCCTAACCCTAACCCTAACCCTAACCCTAACCCTAACCCTAACCCTAACCCTAACCCTAACCCTAACCCTAACCCTAACCCTAACCCTAACCCTAACCCTAACCCTAACCCTAACCCTAACCCTAACCCTAACCCTAACCCTAACCCTAACCCTAACCCTAACCCTAACCCTAACCCTAACCCTAACCCTAACCCTAACCCTAACCCTAACCCTAACCCTAACCCTAACCCTAACCCTAACCCTAACCCTAACCCTAACCCTAACCCTAACCCTAACCCTAACCCTAACCCTAACCCTAACCCTAACCCTAACCCTAACCCTAACCCTAACCCTAACCCTAACCCTAACCCTAACCCTAACCCTAACCCTAACCCTAACCCTAACCCTAACCCTAACCCTAACCCTAACCCTAACCCTAACCCTAACCCTAACCCTAACCCTAACCCTAACCCTAACCCTAACCCTAACCCTAACCCTAACCCTAACCCTAACCCTAACCCTAACCCTAACCCTAACCCTAACCCTAACCCTAACCCTAACCCTAACCCTAACCCTAACCCTAACCCTAACCCTAACCCTAACCCTAACCCTAACCCTAACCCTAACCCTAACCCTAACCCTAACCCTAACCCTAACCCTAACCCTAACCCTAACCCTAACCCTAACCCTAACCCTAACCCTAACCCTAACCCTAACCCTAACCCTAACCCTAACCCTAACCCTAACCCTAACCCTAACCCTAACCCTAACCCTAACCCTAACCCTAACCCTAACCCTAACCCTAACCCTAACCCTAACCCTAACCCTAACCCTAACCCTAACCCTAACCCTAACCCTAACCCTAACCCTAACCCTAACCCTAACCCTAACCCTAACCCTAACCCTAACCCTAACCCTAACCCTAACCCTAACCCTAACCCTAACCCTAACCCTAACCCTAACCCTAACCCTAACCCTAACCCTAACCCTAACCCTAACCCTAACCCTAACCCTAACCCTAACCCTAACCCTAACCCTAACCCTAACCCTAACCCTAACCCTAACCCTAACCCTAACCCTAACCCTAACCCTAACCCTAACCCTAACCCTAACCCTAACCCTAACCCTAACCCTAACCCTAACCCTAACCCTAACCCTAACCCTAACCCTAACCCTAACCCTAACCCTAACCCTAACCCTAACCCTAACCCTAACCCTAACCCTAACCCTAACCCTAACCCTAACCCTAACCCTAACCCTAACCCTAACCCTAACCCTAACCCTAACCCTAACCCTAACCCTAACCCTAACCCTAACCCTAACCCTAACCCTAACCCTAACCCTAACCCTAACCCTAACCCTAACCCTAACCCTAACCCTAACCCTAACCCTAACCCTAACCCTAACCCTAACCCTAACCCTAACCCTAACCCTAACCCTAACCCTAACCCTAACCCTAACCCTAACCCTAACCCTAACCCTAACCCTAACCCTAACCCTAACCCTAACCCTAACCCTAACCCTAACCCTAACCCTAACCCTAACCCTAACCCTAACCCTAACCCTAACCCTAACCCTAACCCTAACCCTAACCCTAACCCTAACCCTAACCCTAACCCTAACCCTAACCCTAACCCTAACCCTAACCCTAACCCTAACCCTAACCCTAACCCTAACCCTAACCCTAACCCTAACCCTAACCCTAACCCTAACCCTAACCCTAACCCTAACCCTAACCCTAACCCTAACCCTAACCCTAACCCTAACCCTAACCCTAACCCTAACCCTAACCCTAACCCTAACCCTAACCCTAACCCTAACCCTAACCCTAACCCTAACCCTAACCCTAACCCTAACCCTAACCCTAACCCTAACCCTAACCCTAACCCTAACCCTAACCCTAACCCTAACCCTAACCCTAACCCTAACCCTAACCCTAACCCTAACCCTAACCCTAACCCTAACCCTAACCCTAACCCTAACCCTAACCCTAACCCTAACCCTAACCCTAACCCTAACCCTAACCCTAACCCTAACCCTAACCCTAACCCTAACCCTAACCCTAACCCTAACCCTAACCCTAACCCTAACCCTAACCCTAACCCTAACCCTAACCCTAACCCTAACCCTAACCCTAACCCTAACCCTAACCCTAACCCTAACCCTAACCCTAACCCTAACCCTAACCCTAACCCTAACCCTAACCCTAACCCTAACCCTAACCCTAACCCTAACCCTAACCCTAACCCTAACCCTAACCCTAACCCTAACCCTAACCCTAACCCTAACCCTAACCCTAACCCTAACCCTAACCCTAACCCTAACCCTAACCCTAACCCTAACCCTAACCCTAACCCTAACCCTAACCCTAACCCTAACCCTAACCCTAACCCTAACCCTAACCCTAACCCTAACCCTAACCCTAACCCTAACCCTAACCCTAACCCTAACCCTAACCCTAACCCTAACCCTAACCCTAACCCTAACCCTAACCCTAACCCTAACCCTAACCCTAACCCTAACCCTAACCCTAACCCTAACCCTAACCCTAACCCTAACCCTAACCCTAACCCTAACCCTAACCCTAACCCTAACCCTAACCCTAACCCTAACCCTAACCCTAACCCTAACCCTAACCCTAACCCTAACCCTAACCCTAACCCTAACCCTAACCCTAACCCTAACCCTAACCCTAACCCTAACCCTAACCCTAACCCTAACCCTAACCCTAACCCTAACCCTAACCCTAACCCTAACCCTAACCCTAACCCTAACCCTAACCCTAACCCTAACCCTAACCCTAACCCTAACCCTAACCCTAACCCTAACCCTAACCCTAACCCTAACCCTAACCCTAACCCTAACCCTAACCCTAACCCTAACCCTAACCCTAACCCTAACCCTAACCCTAACCCTAACCCTAACCCTAACCCTAACCTAACCCTAACCCTAACCCTAACCCTAACCCTAACCCTAACCCTAACCCTAACCCTAACCCTAACCCTAACCCTAACCCTAACCCTAACCCTAACCCTAACCCTAACCCTAACCCTAACCCTAACCCTAACCCTAACCCTAACCCTAACCCTAACCCTAACCCTAACCCTAACCCTAACCCTAACCCTAACCCTAACCCTAACCCTAACCCTAACCCTAACCCTAACCCTAACCCTAACCCTAACCCTAACCCTAACCCTAACCCTAACCCTAACCCTAACCCTAACCCTAACCCTAACCCTAACCCTAACCCTAACCCTAACCCTAACCCTAACCCTAACCCTAACCCTAACCCTAACCCTAACCCTAACCCTAACCCTAACCCTAACCCTAACCCTAACCCTAACCCTAACCCTAACCCTAACCCTAACCCTAACCCTAACCCTAACCCTAACCCTAACCCTAACCCTAACCCTAACCCTAACCCTAACCCTAACCCTAACCCTAACCCTAACCCTAACCCTAACCCTAACCCTAACCCTAACCCTAACCCTAACCCTAACCCTAACCCTAACCCTAACCCTAACCCTAACCCTAACCCTAACCCTAACCCTAACCCTAACCCTAACCCTAACCCTAACCCTAACCCTAACCCTAACCCTAACCCTAACCCTAACCCTAACCCTAACCCTAACCCTAACCCTAACCCTAACCCTAACCCTAACCCTAACCCTAACCCTAACCCTAACCCTAACCCTAACCCTAACCCTAACCCTAACCCTAACCCTAACCCTAACCCTAACCCTAACCCTAACCCTAACCCTAACCCTAACCCTAACCCTAACCCTAACCCTAACCCTAACCCTAACCCTAACCCTAACCCTAACCCTAACCCTAACCCTAACCCTAACCCTAACCCTAACCCTAACCCTAACCCTAACCCTAACCCTAACCCTAACCCTAACCCTAACCCTAACCCTAACCCTAACCCTAACCCTAACCCTAACCCTAACCCTAACCCTAACCCTAACCCTAACCCTAACCCTAACCCTAACCCTAACCCTAACCCTAACCCTAACCCTAACCCTAACCCTAACCCTAACCCTAACCCTAACCCTAACCCTAACCCTAACCCTAACCCTAACCCTAACCCTAACCCTAACCCTAACCCTAACCCTAACCCTAACCCTAACCCTAACCCTAACCCTAACCCTAACCCTAACCCTAACCCTAACCCTAACCCTAACCCTAACCCTAACCCTAACCCTAACCCTAACCCTAACCCTAACCCTAACCCTAACCCTAACCCTAACCCTAACCCTAACCCTAACCCTAACCCTAACCCTAACCCTAACCCTAACCCTAACCCTAACCCTAACCCTAACCCTAACCCTAACCCTAACCCTAACCCTAACCCTAACCCTAACCCTAACCCTAACCCTAACCCTAACCCTAACCCTAACCCTAACCCTAACCCTAACCCTAACCCTAACCCTAACCCTAACCCTAACCCTAACCCTAACCCTAACCCTAACCCTAACCCTAACCCTAACCCTAACCCTAACCCTAACCCTAACCCTAACCCTAACCCTAACCCTAACCCTAACCCTAACCCTAACCCTAACCCTAACCCTAACCCTAACCCTAACCCTAACCCTAACCCTAACCCTAACCCTAACCCTAACCCTAACCCTAACCCTAACCCTAACCCTAACCCTAACCCTAACCCTAACCCTAACCCTAACCCTAACCCTAACCCTAACCCTAACCCTAACCCTAACCCTAACCCTAACCCTAACCCTAACCCTAACCCTAACCCTAACCCTAACCCTAACCCTAACCCTAACCCTAACCCTAACCCTAACCCTAACCCTAACCCTAACCCTAACCCTAACCCTAACCCTAACCCTAACCCTAACCCTAACCCTAACCCTAACCCTAACCCTAACCCTAACCCTAACCCTAACCCTAACCCTAACCCTAACCCTAACCCTAACCCTAACCCTAACCCTAACCCTAACCCTAACCCTAACCCTAACCCTAACCCTAACCCTAACCCTAACCCTAACCCTAACCCTAACCCTAACCCTAACCCTAACCCTAACCCTAACCCTAACCCTAACCCTAACCCTAACCCTAACCCTAACCCTAACCCTAACCCTAACCCTAACCCTAACCCTAACCCTAACCCTAACCCTAACCCTAACCCTAACCCTAACCCTAACCCTAACCCTAACCCTAACCCTAACCCTAACCCTAACCCTAACCCTAACCCTAACCCTAACCCTAACCCTAACCCTAACCCTAACCCTAACCCTAACCCTAACCCTAACCCTAACCCTAACCCTAACCCTAACCCTAACCCTAACCCTAACCCTAACCCTAACCCTAACCCTAACCCTAACCCTAACCCTAACCCTAACCCTAACCCTAACCCTAACCCTAACCCTAACCCTAACCCTAACCCTAACCCTAACCCTAACCCTAACCCTAACCCTAACCCTAACCCTAACCCTAACCCTAACCCTAACCCTAACCCTAACCCTAACCCTAACCCTAACCCTAACCCTAACCCTAACCCTAACCCTAACCCTAACCCTAACCCTAACCCTAACCCTAACCCTAACCCTAACCCTAACCCTAACCCTAACCCTAACCCTAACCCTAACCCTAACCCTAACCCTAACCCTAACCCTAACCCTAACCCTAACCCTAACCCTAACCCTAACCCTAACCCTAACCCTAACCCTAACCCTAACCCTAACCCTAACCCTAACCCTAACCCTAACCCTAACCCTAACCCTAACCCTAACCCTAACCCTAACCCTAACCCTAACCCTAACCCTAACCCTAACCCTAACCCTAACCCTAACCCTAACCCTAACCCTAACCCTAACCCTAACCCTAACCCTAACCCTAACCCTAACCCTAACCCTAACCCTAACCCTAACCCTAACCCTAACCCTAACCCTAACCCTAACCCTAACCCTAACCCTAACCCTAACCCTAACCCTAACCCTAACCCTAACCCTAACCCTAACCCTAACCCTAACCCTAACCCTAACCCTAACCCTAACCCTAACCCTAACCCTAACCCTAACCCTAACCCTAACCCTAACCCTAACCCTAACCCTAACCCTAACCCTAACCCTAACCCTAACCCTAACCCTAACCCTAACCCTAACCCTAACCCTAACCCTAACCCTAACCCTAACCCTAACCCTAACCCTAACCCTAACCCTAACCCTAACCCTAACCCTAACCCTAACCCTAACCCTAACCCTAACCCTAACCCTAACCCTAACCCTAACCCTAACCCTAACCCTAACCCTAACCCTAACCCTAACCCTAACCCTAACCCTAACCCTAACCCTAACCCTAACCCTAACCCTAACCCTAACCCTAACCCTAACCCTAACCCTAACCCTAACCCTAACCCTAACCCTAACCCTAACCCTAACCCTAACCCTAACCCTAACCCTAACCCTAACCCTAACCCTAACCCTAACCCTAACCCTAACCCTAACCCTAACCCTAACCCTAACCCTAACCCTAACCCTAACCCTAACCCTAACCCTAACCCTAACCCTAACCCTAACCCTAACCCTAACCCTAACCCTAACCCTAACCCTAACCCTAACCCTAACCCTAACCCTAACCCTAACCCTAACCCTAACCCTAACCCTAACCCTAACCCTAACCCTAACCCTAACCCTAACCCTAACCCTAACCCTAACCCTAACCCTAACCCTAACCCTAACCCTAACCCTAACCCTAACCCTAACCCTAACCCTAACCCTAACCCTAACCCTAACCCTAACCCTAACCCTAACCCTAACCCTAACCCTAACCCTAACCCTAACCCTAACCCTAACCCTAACCCTAACCCTAACCCTAACCCTAACCCTAACCCTAACCCTAACCCTAACCCTAACCCTAACCCTAACCCTAACCCTAACCCTAACCCTAACCCTAACCCTAACCCTAACCCTAACCCTAACCCTAACCCTAACCCTAACCCTAACCCTAACCCTAACCCTAACCCTAACCCTAACCCTAACCCTAACCCTAACCCTAACCCTAACCCTAACCCTAACCCTAACCCTAACCCTAACCCTAACCCTAACCCTAACCCTAACCCTAACCCTAACCCTAACCCTAACCCTAACCCTAACCCTAACCCTAACCCTAACCCTAACCCTAACCCTAACCCTAACCCTAACCCTAACCCTAACCCTAACCCTAACCCTAACCCTAACCCTAACCCTAACCCTAACCCTAACCCTAACCCTAACCCTAACCCTAACCCTAACCCTAACCCTAACCCTAACCCTAACCCTAACCCTAACCCTAACCCTAACCCTAACCCTAACCCTAACCCTAACCCTAACCCTAACCCTAACCCTAACCCTAACCCTAACCCTAACCCTAACCCTAACCCTAACCCTAACCCTAACCCTAACCCTAACCCTAAC